>NC_089506.1:222016924-222034424 GCF_036850995.1 Saccopteryx leptura
TACCCTGACTGGGAATCAAACCCAGGACATCCACATGCCAGGCTGATGCTCAACCACTGAGCAAACTGGCCAGGGCCCAAGTGATCTTTTCTCACCATCCTGGAGGCAGTGCTCTGCATGCTCATGGCACTCGCTGCTGGAGGGGCAAGGTCAGAGCCGATCGGTCTTGCTTTAATAGACATGTTGTCTTCCTTGTGTGTGTGTGTGTGTGTCTGAAGAGAATTATTTTCCTGCTCAGACGCCGGCTGCCTCACCTCTTCATTTTCGAAACGTAAGAGACATTTTTAAAGCGTGTCTAGGGGCAGGTCTCCTTTCATTAGTTTTCTTTTTCCTGGGAAAAAAAAAAATTACATTTTTTTATGTAAGAGCAGGAGAGCATTTGCTTGTTCCGTCCTTTATGATTCTCTATTTATTACACCGTCGTGTCCCGGCCGCCTCGGGATTTCCCTTCCGCTCTCTGTGGTGTCCCTGTGATGTCGTGAACACGGCAGGCTGACCCGACTGGCATTCCCCCCCCCCCGAGTCGGGGGGGGGGCCTGTCTGAGTGCCCAGCAGACTTCTCTCACGGGGCAGCCGTGTCAGAAGCAGGACGCGTCCCCTCAGAAACCCCGGCGGCCCCATCCTCGGGGAGACCGGGAGCCACAGGAGACGGTCTGGAAATAAACCAGATTAGAGGCAGTATTCCGGCCCTGATGTCTCCGTCTGGTCTGAGTGGCGAGATCAAAGTTTGTCTTTATGTCCACAGCCCAAAAGAAAGGGGGGGGGGGCCCAGTCCAAAACAATGTCACTGCTAATTCAATTGTTTTTTTGTAATGTGTAAATCACTCGGCCCCTTTTGGGTTTTGCAGCCATCCGCCCACCACGGCGCGTTCTAATCCATTTAGAACTGAACTCCGTGGCCAGGTCTCTGGGCTGAGATGGGCACAGAGGGGCCCTCTGGACTGTCCGCACCCCCCGCCCCCGCCCCGGACTTCAGTTATAAAGTGCGCGGCCTCCGCTTTCCTACATGAAGAGAAAAACAGCCCTTCACTAATTTTGGCGATTTCTCTCTCTCCACGCCTGCCTTTTCCTTTGCCCACTGTTTTTCTTCTTCTTTCTTCAACATAAGGCGAGAAACTTGGCTGTAAGAAGAAGTGATGTTTTTAAGTGTTTCTCAATCACCAAATTTAATTCCACTGGGCATAATCACCGTTAATTTACCACATCGTCCGGAATGGCGTCAGCGTCCCAGCTGACACAGCCCAGAGCTCTCGAAGGTCAGTGAGAGATGATTAAACACACAAAGCTTCCAGAACGCATAATCCCGATCTATAAACGTAGAGAAAGCGAAACCATCATTGGTCTTGGATCTGTGCTGTCAGAGCCGGCGGGGTGGGGCGGGGCGGGCGGGGGCCAGCCCCACAGCTGGAGTCACGCTTGTCCCCCACACCCCGGCCGGCAGCAGCCCGAGTGACCGGCCAGGGTGAGGCTGATATGGGGGTAGTCAGGCCCCCAGAGCTCCCTCTCTGCGTGTGCGGCTCTCTAGAGATCTGGGGGCTTTTCTGCACGTCTATGGGTTTGAATCAGGAAATTACTTCTATTGATTTGGACAGGGGCGGGGGGGGGAGGAAGTGTGTGATATAAATTTACATTGTCTCCTGGTTCCCGAGCTAAATGCCAGCAAACATCCCACCCCTGTCCAGACAGCCAAGTGACACCGGCCATTCAGCGGGCCCTGCGGTTTGGGGGGGGAAAGGGTTCTGCCCGGTCAGCGGTGCTCTGGAGGTGTCTGTATTGAGATCTTTTTAAAATTTTTGAATTTTTCTTTAGGAACTGTGTCAGACACACAGTCACTCCCGAACAGCCGTGTCCCCAGTACAGCTGTTTGCGTTTTCTCGTATTTGCTGAACGTCCCGGAGAGCGCAGAAGGCAGCCACGCCCTGACGTGGACATGCCACCCCGGGTCCCTCCCAGCCTTCCTCCTCAGCTGTACGTACAGCCCGGGAGCTGCTCTGTGCCCCACGAACGTTTTCACTCGTTTACCGCACACAGATACATCTTTACGGTTTAGAGAGATGATACTGTGCTCGCCGCGTCTTCGGCAGTGTGGTGCTGAGATTTCTCAGCGTTGGTCGGCATAGACCTAGGCTATTTTAACTGCAGGAGAGCGTTTCATTACATAGATAAACACAGCTTACTGTCGTTACACTGCAGGCTGTTTCCAGTGTTCACTGTCACACACAGCACCACAACGAACCCTCTGATGCCCTCTACTTCCTTGTGGGCAAGCAGGAGAGTTGCTTTAAGGCAGTGTCTGTTAAATTCTTTTTTTTATTTATTATTTACCATGACCCACAGAAAGAATACATTTATACTGCCACCAACACACGCACAATTCTTACAAAAACCAATACCCAGCCTGACCAGGTGGTGATGCAGTAGATAGAGCAATGACCTGGGATGCTGAGGACCCAGGTTTGAAACCCCAAGGTCACTGGCTTGAGCGCAGGCTCACCAGCTTGAGTGCGGGGTTGCTGGCTTGAATGTGGGATCATAGACATGACCCCATGGTCACTGGCTTGAGCCCAAAGGTCACTGGCTTGAAGCCCAAGGTCACTGGCTTGAAGCCCAAGGTCGCTGGCTTGAGCCCAAGGTTGCTGGCATGAGCAAGGGGTCACTGGCTCTGCTGTAGCCCTTCACTCAAAGCACATATGAGAAAGCAATCAATGAGCAACTAAGGTACCATAATAAATAATTGATGCTTTTCATCTCTCTCCCTTCCTGTCTGTCTGTCCCTCTCTGTCCCTCTCTCTGTCTCTCCCACTATAAAAAAGAAGAACAATAAAGGCAACCCAAAGTCAGCAGAACAAGGAAATAGTAAAAATTAGAGCAGAACTAAATGAAATAAAGATTTAAAAAAACCCTGTAGAAAATATTAATAAAACAAAGAGCTGGTTCTTTGAAAAAATTAATCAAATCTACAAACCTCTGGCTAGACTTACTAAAGAAAAAAGAGAAAGGACTCATATAAACAAAACTGGAAATGAAAAAGGAGAAATTACCACACACATCATAGACACAGAAAGGATCAGAGTAGAATATTATGAAAGATTCCATGCCACCAAATTCAACAATCTAGAAGAAATGGATAAATTCCTAGAACTATGCAATCTTCCTAGACTGAGTCACAAAGAGGTAGAAAACCTAAACAGACCCATAAGCAGGGAGGAAATAGAAACAACTATCAAAAACCTCCCCAAACATAAAAGTCCAGGACCAGATGGCTACACTAGTGAATCCTACCAAACATTCAAAGAAGATTTAGTACCTATCCTTCTCAAAGTCTTCCAAAAACATAGAAGAAACAATACTTTTTTTTTTTTGTATTTTTCTGAAGCTGGAAACGGGGAGAGACAGTCAGACAGACTCCCGCATGCGCCCGACCGGGATCCACCCGGCACGCCCACCAGGGGCGACGCTCTGCCCACCAGGGGGCGATGCTCTGCCCATCCTGGGCGTCGCCATGTTGCGACCAGAGCCACTCTAGCGCCTGAGGCAGAGGCCACAGAGCCATCCCCAGCGCCCGGGCCATCTTTGCTCCAATGGAGCCTCGCTGTGGGAGGGGAAGAGAGAGACAGAGAGGAAAGCGCGGCGGAGGGGTGGAGAAGCAAATGGGCGCTTCTCCTATGTGCCCTGACCGGGAATCGAACCCGGGTCCTCCGCACGCTAGGCTGACGCTCTACCGCTGAGCCAACTGGCCAGGGCCGAAGAAACAATACTTACTAACACATTTTATGAGGCCAATGTAACCCTCATACCAAAACCTGGCAAGGACAACACAAAACAAGAAAACTACAGACCAGTATCTCTAATGAACACAGATGCAAAAAGTCCTAAACAAAACACTAACAAATTGAATACAACAGCACCTTAAAAAAAATAATACATCATGAGCAAGTGGGATTCATTCCAGGAGCACAAGGATGGTTCAACATATGTAAATCAATCAATATAATATGTTACATCGACAAACCAAAGAACAAAAAATCCATATGATCCTATCCATAGATGCAGAAAAGGCATTTGATAAGATACAACATCACTTTATGGATAAAACACTCAATAAAATGTGTATAGAATGAAAGTACCTCAACATAATAAAGGCTATATATGACAAACCATCAGCCAGTATCATACTCAATGGTGAAAAAATGAAGGCTTTTCCTCTAAAATCAGGAACAAGACAAGGCTGCCCACTCTCTCCACTCTTATTCAACATAGTGCTGGAAGTTTCAGCCAGAGAAATCAGGCAAGAGAAAGAAATAAAGGCATCCATATTGGGAAAGAAGAAGTAAAGGTATCACTTTTCACAGATGGCATGATCTTGTATCTAGAAAACCCCAAAGACTCCACCAAAAAACCATTAGAAACAATAAACAAACACAGTCAAGTTGCAGGACATAAAACCAATACAAAAAAGTCTACAGCATTCCTGTATGCCAATGATGAAACTTTAGAAAATGAACAAAAAAAAACCAATTTCTTTTACAACTGCAACAATAACAACAACAAATACCTAGGAATAAACTTAACAAAAGATGTGAAGGACCTTTATACTGAAAACAACAAAGCATTATTAAAAGAAATTAAAAAGATACAATGAAATGGAAAAATATCCCATGTTCGTGGATTGGAAGAATCAACATAGTTAAAATGGCCATATTACTCAGAGCAATATACAAATTTAAGGCCATCCTCATTCAAACCCCAATGCCATTTTTTAAAGATATACCCCCCCACATATTTGTATAGAACAATAAAAGACCTTGAATAGCCAAAGCAATCCTGATTTTTTTTTAAAAATGGAGATGAAGGTATCACACTACCTGACGACTTCAAATTATATTATAGAGCCATGATAATCAAAACAGCATGGTACTGGCAGAAAAACAGACATACAGACCAATGGAACAGAATCAAGAGCCCAGAAATAAAACCACATATATACGGAGAAATAATCTTCAACAAAGTAATCAAAAACACACAATGGAAAAAAGAAAGCCTCTCCAATAAATGGTGCTGGGAAAACTGGAAAGCCACACGCAAAAGAATGAAACTTGACTACAATTTGTCCCCGTGCACAGAAGTTAATCCAAAATGGATCAAAGACCTAAATATAAGATCTGAAACAATAAACCACATAGAAGAAAACATAGGTACTAAGCTCACGGACCTTTGGCCACAGAGAATATTTTATAAATTTTACCCCCAAAGGCAAGGGAAGTAAAAGCAAAAATAAATGAAAGGAACTTTATTAAACTAAAAATCTTTTCTTCACAGCAAAGCAAAAAAGCAGCTAACCAAATGGGAGATGATCTTCACAGACAACAGCTCCAATAAGGGGTTACTACTCAAAATATATATAAAGAACTCACAAAGTTCAGTAATAAACAAGCAAACAATCCAATTAAAAATGGAGAGAGGACCAGAACAGACACTTCTCCTGAGAAGACATACAAATGGCCAATATACCTTACTTTTCGCTCCGTAAGATGCACCTGACCTTAAGACACACCTAGGGTTTTAAGGAGGAAAATAAGAAGAAAAAAAAAACATTCTGAACCAAATGGTATGTTAAAATATTTAATAAAATACCATGTTTCTCACTTCATATGATGCACAGGCATTTTCCCCTCCACTTTTGGAAGGGAAAGTGCGTCTTATGGAGCAAAAAACACGGTATATATGAAAAGAGGCTCATCCTCACTAGCTATTAGAGAAATGCAAATCAAAACCACAATGTGATACCACCTCCCACCTGTTAGACTGGCTGTTATCAATAAGACAGGGCTTAGTGCAAGTTATGAAGTGGCTTCCACCATTAGAAGAGAGAGAATGTCTCTAGAGGAAGCAGGTTCTAGTTTAAAATATCAGTGTGCATCTGCTGTGGAACCGAGCCTGATTCTACTTGACTAGATTTCAATGACGCTTGATCAAAACATGACTAATACAGAGAAAGTCCATCTATCAGCCTATGGAGATCAATCACTTCCCTAGAGGAAAGGTTGAGGAATGAACATATAATAGTGAGGGTCAGAAAGAATTTTCTACATGCAACACAGAAACTTCAAAATGAAGCACAGATAAATTTCACCAAATAAAAAACTCCTTAATGTGTTCCAAAACATATTTGTAAAAACTCAGGATTTTACAAACTGGTGTGAATCATTGACACCTGATATATAAAGAGCTCTTACAAATCAATAAGATAAAAATGAACTGCCCCAATAGAAAAATGGGTAATGAACATGAAATATAGATTTATAAAATAAATAGAAAGAGTTAATAAAAAAAAATACCTCATTCACAAGCAAACAAATGCAAATAAAAACAAGACACCCTTTCCAACAATTAAACTGGCAATAATTATCCAGAAAAAAATACTATCTAGTGTTGGCAGGTGCTCAGGAAAGTGAGCATTCCCCTAGTCTACATTTTTTAGACATTTTAAAAACCACAATACCGTGCATATAATGTGACCTAACAATAGTCATAGATGGGCACAAACATTTGGCTATTAGAATGCTTAAATGAAGCACTGGTTATATGAACAGAAAATTGGTAAATGGGACGAATACCAAAAGGCATTCAATTCTCTGAACTATGGCGTCTCCCAAGGACAAAAAAAAAAAAAAAATGATCTAGTCATGAACAATGAAACTGGAGGAAAAAGAACCTGTGGTGGACAGTTCAGCCATTCAGCTATGCCCGTTCATTCAGCAACTACTTGCGGAGTGCGTATCCATCTTTTTAGCACCACCCGATGTCAAGACGAACAAGACAAGAGTCCCTCCCATCCAGGAACACACAGGGTATTGTGAGGGGCATTTGGTCAATGACACAAAAGAAGTGTGATCTGCGTGTGGCCACGCTCTCTCACCCTTCCCCTCAAACAAACCACAAGTCGATCCCGGCAAATGACTCAAATGTGGAAGAATCTCTGGCAACATTTAGCAGTTCTACACCACGAGTAAAATCGCCGGGAACAGAGAGAGAAGATCAAATAAACAAAGGGAGAAGGAATGTGACTGTTGAAACTCCAAGCCCGAGAGGAGGGTGTATCTGTCGCTATAAAACAGTGTTACCAAGCCTGACCTGTGGTGGCGCAGTGGATAAAGCATCGACCTGGAAATGCTGAGGTCGCTGGTTCGAATCCCTGGGCTTGCCTGGTCAAGGCACATATGGGAGTTGATGCTTCCAACTCCTCCCCCCCTTCTCTCTCTCCTCTCTCTCTCTCTGTCTCTCTCTCTCCCTCTCTCTCTCCTCTCTAAAATGAATAAATTTTAAAAAAATAAACAAAAAAAACAAAACAGTGTTACCAGACCCTCCGCTATGAAACAGTGTTACCAGACCCTCCGCTATGTAACAGAGTTACCAGACCCTCCGCTATGAAACAGTGTTACCAGACCCGCCGCTATGAAACAGTGTTACCAGACCCTCCGCTATGAAACAGTGTTACCAGACCCTCCGCTATGAAACAGTGTTACCAGACCCTCCGCTATGAAACAGTGTTACCAGACCCTCGCAGTTTTAAAACCACTGTATTCTCTCCAGTGTCTGCGGTTCAGGACCCCGGGCACAGCTGAGCCGAGTCTTCTGCTTCGGGGTCTTTCAAGACGGCCATCAAGGTGTCGACGGGGTCTGTGGTTTCATCGGAAGGCTCCCCGGGGAGAGGGGAGACGCAGAGTCCGCTTCCAAACTCACGTGGCTGCCGGCAGGATTCAGGTCCCTGCGGGCTGTCAGGCTAAGAGGGCCTCGATTTCCCGCTGGCTGTTGGCTGGAAGTCACCCTCAGCTTCCCAGCGGTGTGTCAGCCAGCAGCTGCCCTGAGAGCCCTTGGCGCACGCGCCTTCCTCGCGTTTCCACGTGCTTTACCAAAGCCAGGAAGGGACAGCCGCCGGCTGGTGAGACAGACGCTGTCGCCTTATGTAACACGGTCACGGGAGTGACACCCTGTCCCCCGTGGCTGCGTGCTGTCGGTGACAAGTATGTCACAGGTCCTGTCCACACCTCAGAGGAGACTACACAACGTGAGTACCAGGAGGCAGGGATTGTTTGGGATCATCTGAAAGTCTGTCTATCACAGCATGTAAGAAGAGAAACATTAAGTCACTGAGTTGTCACGTGGTGGGGGGGGGGCAGGAGGGGGGGCAGCCAAATCACAGAAGCAGCGTCAGGGAGGGAATGAAGGAAACCGCCAAACTGAGCCCAGGGGGGGTTGTCCTGCCTCATCTGTCTGCCAGATGATCCCCCCATTTGCAAAACTGGTCCATCCCATGCACCTTTCTAAACTTACGTGTGGTTTCTCTAGGGCAGGACACGCAAATTCAGATCCCCACACGGGTCGGGCAGATAACATAAGTACAGCTGGGAGGGCGATAGGGAGAGGTGGGGACTGTGGCAAAGCAGCACACACAGCCCATCACCGAGGCCCAGTCACCAGGCAGCTTTGCAACCAGTTGTGGGAACACAGGCCTGTCCTGTTAGTGTTTCTTATTTTTACAAAGGAGCCCCCAAACACATTTATACGTGACATTTCTGAAAACTTCAAGTTATTTTGTGAACTAAGCGAAACCCACCTGCAGGTCAGAGCCAGCCCCCCATCCGCAGTGCCGGACCAGACCTGGCACCTCCGTGAGCCCTTTTGCGGGGACACAGAGCAAGGTTGTGCGCTGAACTTCCAGCTCATATTTTCCACTGCGCTGGCACCTGGCTGCCACTGGACAGCTTTCTTTTCTCTTGAACTTCTGATTGTGCAAACCCCTCGCATTCAAAGCAGACGGGCTTGCTGATTAGTTTTACATTTCAAGAGCTTGAAAGTCTCCAAATTTGGAAGTCAGTGGATTCTCATGAAGAAGTCGTTTGATAAGGAAATCATCCCTCCGGGGTTATCCTGGACTCAGAAGAAAGCCCCGCCTGTCTCAGGCGCGGGTGGGAAGTCCTCCGGCCACCGTGGAGGCCCCGGTCCTCCCTAGGTCTGGCTCCGAGGCACCGGACAGCTGCTCTGCAGCCTCAGGACCCAAGACCAGGGCTTCTCAGAGGCAGGAGAGGATGCAGCCGGACTTTGGAGGCCACGGCCAGCCCTCTCCGCCTCCTGCAGAGCCAGGCCCTTGAATTTAATCATTCCACTTGAGCCTGAGAATGAAGGGACAGCTTTTCATCTTCCTGAGTGGATTTCAGAGCTTACTCAGCGTAATCCTCTCAGATCTGTCACTGACCTGGTGGAGATAATGGCGAGAGGAACACGCAGGTCCCCCACCAAGGGGCCCCCGGGAGGGTGGTTTCGGGGAGGAAAGCCCCTTCTGGGCCCGTCCAGGGGGACAGTCTGAGCCCAGGCCCAGGGGGCTACGGGCCTGTGGTGGCTGCCGTCCTCCTCGGGGCAGCAGCGTCGTGTCCCCTGGGGGGGGCCTGAGGACAGGCCTCAACTTGAATCTCTAACTGACCCAGTTACGGACGCTTTCATGTGAGTAACAGGGTGGTTTTGAAGTGAAGTGGCTATTTCTTTTCTTTTTCTAAATGTGTCCGTTTTTAGGCTTTGCAAACATAAGACAGGCTTATGGGTTAAAAATAAGTAAATAAAGGACTCCCAGGAAAAGTTAGCCCCCCCACTCCTCCCCAACTCCATTCCCAGCCCAGGGCAGTCGCTGGTACAGGTGGTTCTGCTGAGCAAAAGGGCTGCTCAGGTTCCTCATTCGGTCTCAAGAACAGGCAGAGGCCAAGCAGAGCCCTCAGTGATGTCATTTAAATGAGCGATGGGGTTATATGCCTAACATGCCTCAGGGAGACACAGATGTCAGATGCAAACTCACACCCACAGGAAAAAATGTGTGTGTGCAAGCACGTGTAGGGTGTGTGTGTGTACACATGGGAGGGTGTGTGTGCACATGTGTGGGTGTGTGTACATGCATGCACATGTGAGTGTGTGTGCCTGTGCACACATGTGTGGGTGTGCATGCATGTGTGTAGGGTGTATGTGTGTCCATGCATATATAAGGGTGTGTGTGTGCGTCGGCCTGGCGTGCGGGAGTCCTAGGTTCGATTCCCGGCCAGGGCACACAGGAGAAGCGCCCATCTGCTTCTCCACCCCTCCCCCTCTCCTTCCTCTCTGTCTCTCTCTTCCCCTCCCGCAGCCGAGGCTCCATTGGAGCAAGGATGGCCCAGGCGCTGGGGGTGGCTCCTTGGCCTCTGCCCCAGGCGCTAGAGTGGCTCTGGTCGCGACAGAGCGATGCCCCGGAGGGGCAGAGCGTCGCCCCCTGGTGGGCGTGCCGGGTGGATCCCAGTCGGGCGCATGCGGGAGTCTATCTGACTGTCTCTCCCCATTTCCAGCTTCAGAAAAATACAAAAAGAAAAAATAAAAAAAATATAAAAAAAGTATATAAGGGTGTGTGTGTACACATGTGAGAGTATGTGCATGTGTGCACATGTGAAGGTGTGTGTACATGGGCAAGGGTAGGGTGTGTGTGTGTGTTTGCATGCAGAAACTGTCTCTGTGGGTAGAGAGAGTAGGTATTTGTGTGTAGAGGACGTAGAACTGTAATGGGTGTGTACACTTGTGTGTGGACAGTGTGTGGACAGTGTGTGGACAGTGTGTGTACGTGTGCGTGCGTGCGTTTGGCTTTCCTAATTCTGAAAACCCCGGTCGACTCCGTACACATTTACCATGTGCCGTGTGCCGGGCCCTGGTCCCTGAGCTGAGGGCGGCACAGAGATGAGCCACAGGAGACCTCTGGCTGGGGGAGTTCACACTGAGAGTAGGTCACACTGGACTGGCTCCTTCCCCTCACAGGGGGATTTTCCGGCAGGTTATGTCGTACCTCAGGCGGGCGGCAGCCTGAGGCACGCTGGGTGCGGAGCCGCCCGCAGGCCGGCCGGGGAGGCCCAGGTGGGGGATGGGGCCCCTGCCCCGCCCCCTCCCCAGGCAGATTCACGTCGGCTCCCACATCAAAGCGGCCGTGCATGCTGCGTGGCTGTTCTGTCACTGATTACAAGCCTGGTCCTGGGCAAACTATGTCAGCTCCGTGGGCCTCCTCCTCCTGGACTCAGGGAGATGGTTCAGCCCTCCGGAAGCTGAGGATGAGGGCGACGGGAGAGTCACCCCGAGCGAGCGTCGTGTCCCCAGTAAATGGTCAGTACGGGCAGCATCACAGCTGTGCTCAGACCTAGTGCTCGCAAGCCGCCCCCATGGAGTCGGCACGGTTTAACGCAGGAAGGAGGACCCTCTGGGTAAGAAGGGTGTCTGATCAAGGGCCCTTGAATGTATCTTCCTAAATGTTCACTTCCCATCTGAGGCCCTGCACACTGATTCCGGCTCTTGCTGCTGCTTCTCCCATTTGCATGAGGGAAACAGAGCGGAATTTCCGAAAGTCCGAGCTGGATGAGGAGAGAAACCGGAACACCACCAGGGAAGACTCCTCCCCTGCCCCTGCGAGCCAGCACACGGCGGGGTTCAGACCCACCCCTTTCCACATGAAGCCCCAGGGGGAGAAGTGACGTGAATGCCCCATGTCCGGGCTCTCAGCCTGGTGGGTTCCTGAGCTCCAGAGGGCACACCAGCC
Organism: Saccopteryx leptura; assembly: GCF_036850995.1. Lineage (NCBI taxonomy): Eukaryota > Metazoa > Chordata > Mammalia > Chiroptera > Emballonuridae > Saccopteryx > Saccopteryx leptura. The sequence goes on from NC_089506.1 coordinate 222,028,518, forward strand.
ATCCTAGCCTGCCTAGGTGGGGGGTTCAGGAGAGCTCCCCAGAAGAAGCACTACCTGGACAGAGACCAGCACAAGGAAGTGAGTGTGCAGATGAGAGGCCAGAGGAGAGAGGTCAGGAACGCAGAGAGAACATTCTAAGCAGAGGACAGATGACGTGCAAATGTCCTGAGGCAGAGAGGAGCATGGTGATTTTAGTGCAAGACTCGGAGGTCATTCTCTAAACTAGGGGTTACCGATTCCGACGGCACATTCAATTTTTTTTTTAAATCTAGAAGTCTGAATTAAATTATCCAGACCAACTATTATCCAAAGAGCAACCAGTGATCTCAAGAAAGCATCTTGTACTTGGTGACAGGCTGGAACTCAGAGAAAAGGAGAACTCTGGCACAGTGTGAGGAAACCGTAAAAATTAGTTTTTTAAAAAAGTTTTCATTGTGTCTATAAATAATGTTTTCCAATCTTTGGGAGCTGGAGCGGTAATTGTTAGTCTGAGGGCGGGGGATGGGGTTTATCATCAACCAGAGAGCCCTTTCAATACAATACATTTTTTACGTGCGTGTGTATCTGTGTGTGATCTCACTGTTCATGTTGTAAAGGAGCCCAGACCCCACACCGGGCTCATGGAATCAGAATCTCCCGGGACGTAAGCCCCAGGGAGGGTTACAATGAAAACCTCCAGTTTGTTCTCATGCTCACCCTGGTTAGCCCTCGTTCATTCAGAGAAACAAAAGTACAAGAATAAGCAAAATGTTTAAGAAGAAGAAACATGCTACAGTATCTAAAACAACGACATTGTAAAGACGCCGCCAGTAAGATACCACTGGGGCAGTAATGGAGCTCAGATGCCAATGAATGGGACAGAATAAACCTTCTAGAAATAAATAGAAACATATAAAAGGCAATGTAGCAGGTAGCAATATCAGCATTTTTGTTGTTGTTGTTAGAGGGATTTATTCAATACATGGTGTTATGAGACATGATAACCACACAGATAAAAATCACAATATCCCTACCTCGTATCACATGTCAAAATTAACTATAGGTGGTTTTAAAGGTTTTATGTTAAAAAAATAAAATCATAAAAGCACTGGAAAGCATGTTGGGTGACTAATTTAGAATTTGGGATGGAAAAGGCTTTTCTAAGCAGAAAATATAAAGGAAAAAAGCCGACGAATTATATTATAAAAAAATAAGCAAAAACTCACACATGTCCAAAACCATCATAAATAAAGCTGAAAGGCAAATGCTGCACAGCAGAATATACATATTTGCTACAGGTGAAAAGAGCCTAATGAAGCAGGTCTTTAACTCAAAAAGAAAAACTGGGCCCTGGCCGGTTGGCTCAGCGGTAGAGCATTGGCCTGGCGTGCGGGGGACCCAGGTTCGATTCCCAGCCAGGGCACACAGGAGAAGCGCCCATGTGCTTCTCCACCCCCCCCCTCCTTCCTCTCTGTCTCTCTCTTCCCCTCCCACAGCCAAGGCTCCGTTGGAGCAAAGATGGCCCGGGCGCTGGGGATGGCTCCTTGGCCTCTGCCCCAGGCGCTAGAGTGGCTCTGGTCGCGGCAGAGCGACGCCCCGGAGGGGCAGAGCATCGCCCCCTGGTGGGCAGAGCATCGCCCCCTGGTGGGCAGAGCATCGCCCCCTGGTGGGCATGCCAGGTGGATCCCAGTCGGCGCATGCGGGAGTCTGTCTGACTGTCTCTCCCCGTTTCCAGCTTCAGAAAAATACAAAAAAAAAACAAACAAAAAAAAAAAAAAGAAGACTGAACACTCCACAGAGTAAGGGATGCAGGACCTAAGATGTGATTCACGCAGAAACGTTGTAAATTAACCGGAACATGTTCAAAGCGTACAAGGGGGTCCTGGGGTTGCAACACAGTTTCGTTCCTACGACAGCGACGTAACCTGACTTCTGGTCTAAGTCGAAACACACCCTAGCCTACGTCACTCGCCTATCCTCACACAGTTGTCACATCATCATCTAGAACAGTGGTCCCCAACCTTTTTGGGGCCACGGGCCGGTTTAATGTCAGAAAATGTTTTCACAGTCCGGCCTTTAGGGTGGGACGGATAAATGTATCATGTGACCGAGACAAGCGTCAAGAGTGAGTCTTAGACGGATGTAACAGAGGGAATCTGGTCATTTTTAAAAAATAAAACATCATTTAGACTTAAATATAAATAAAACAGAAACAATGTAAGTTATTTATTCTTTCTCTGCAGACTGGTACCAAATGGCCTACGGACCGGTACCGGTCCATGGCCCGGGGGTTGGGGACCACTGATCTAGAACATAAAAACACAACTAAGCCACAGAAAAAGAAAAAGGACATAATTATACTGTCCTGTACACTGTACTGTAGTAACAGGAAAAACTGACAAAAAATAAGTGTAAAAATATCCTTCCCTTTATCCCTGTGGTTGGCTGGCACCCTGGAGGGGACACTGCAGGGTGGGAGAGAGGGACCTATGGGGAGGAGGGAGCTGGAGAGGCAGGAGAACCTGTAGCAGGTGCTGGAGACACTGGGTCAGGTGAACCAGGATTGTCTAAGGAACAGGCTGGAGACACTGGGGATGATCCTACCTGTACGATGGGTGTCTCATCTCGAGAAGCAGCTGACATAGAGGGTGCAGGATCTGGTGCAGGCCTCCCCACCTTCTTAGAGAATTGTTCCAGGCTCGTCCGGAAGGTTGATGACATCCTCTCTTCCAAACTCTGCCCTGTAGCACTGCAGGGCATCCGTCACAGCTCTGTAGACCTCACTGGATCTGTCATCGCTGGGGTCCTCCGAGCCCACGCAGTCCGTAAGTATGACGCTAACGGCCTAAGCCAGAACGCTCATGTCTCAATGTTTTTTTAGTTTTTATGGGAGTGAGCGTCGTGAGACTGTCGTAATCCGAAGATGCTCTGTATCCCACATCAGCGGGAATCAAAGAAATACAAAGTAAGACCGCAATGAAATGTCACCTTTCTCCAACGTAATAATTGTTCAAAATAATGGCGGTTAGAATGACCCAGTGTTGGTGACGATGTAGGAGTCCGGCCATTGCTATTTACCGCAGGTCAGACAAGGGCTTGACCACTCACTGATCCTATGACTCTAGAGCAATGAACGCGTACAAAAGCTGCCGTTCAATAATGCTATTCTTCACAAAGCATTTTAGGACAGTGAAAAATAAATAAGGACTCACTGTTGGGAGAAATTGGTTACATAGGTAACGTTTTTTTTCTTTAGGAAAAAAAAGAGCCAATGTAACAAAATAGTAACAGTGGTTAATTGGGCACCATGGGCGCAAAGGTGTCTATTAAGCTGTTCTTTGTACATTTCTGGAGCTTTCAATGTTTGCCAGACTGGGGTCAAATGTGTTGTTATAGGAGAATAATTACTGGCATGGGGGAAATGAGCCAAACATATTTTTAATGGAAATAAGCACAGACGACACGAGTATTTGAATAGAATCCCATTTTCATTTCAAAAACATGGATGAAAATAAATGGATGTGCCAATCTATTTATTTTTGACTGGTTACATAGTTTTTCTTTTCTTCTTTCTGCTTTTCTGTCTTGAGCGTGTATTAGCTCTGAACATGCTAAACTCTGTATCAGAACATACTTAGTGGCACGTCTTACTCCCTGCGCCTCCCAACTCTGGGCGTAAAATTCCTTTCTAACCCGCAAAGTTAGATATGAACTCAGTAGATGTTACCTTGGCTGGCTGTCACATCTGAACTTCTTCTTCTTTTTAAATTTAATGTTGAGTCTGACCAGGCGGTGGCGCAGTGGATAGAGCGTCGGACTGGGATGCAGAGGACCCGGGTTCGAGACCCCGAGGTCGCCAGCTTGAGCGCAGGCTCATCTGGTTTGAGGAAAAGCTCACCAGCTTGGACCCAAGGTCACTGGCTTGAGCAAGGGGTTACTCGGTCTGCTGAAGGCCCACAGTCAAGGCACCTATGAGAAAGCAATCAATGAACAACTAAGGTGTTGCAACGCGCAACGAAATACTGATGATTGATGCTTCTCATTTCTCTCCGTTTCTGTCTGTCTGTCCCTGTCTATCCCTCTCTCTGACTCTCTCTCTCTCTGTCTCTGTAAAAAATAAGTAAATAAATAAAAATTTTAATAAAATGTTTAAATTTAATGTTGAAAGTCAAATGTAATGGGGTGACATTGATCCATAAGAGGACATAGGTTTTGGATAAACATCTCTATAGCGTTTGAACTGTTGATTGGGCTGTGAGCCCGTCACCCAAAGTCAATCATGTTCCGTCACCGTTAGTTTGTCCCTCTTTACTCCCCTCCCCCCAACACCAATTAAAAAATGGGGAGAGGACCTGAACAGACACTTCTCCCAAGAAGACATACCAATGGCCAACAGACATATGAAAAGATGCTCATCTTCGCTAGCTGTGCGAGAAATGCAAATCAAAACTACAATGAGATACCACCTCACACCTGTTAGATTGGCTGTTAGCAACAAGGACCGGTCATAGCAAGTGTTGGAGAGGCTGTGGAGAAAAAGGAACCCTCACTCACTGCTGGTGGGAATGTAAACTGGTACAGTATCGATGGAAGACAGTATGGTGGTTTGTCAAAAAATTAAGAACAGAACTACCTTATGACCCAGCAATCCCTCTACTGGGTATATACCCCCAAAACATGAAAACATTGGTATGTAAAGACACACGCACCCCCATGTTCATCGCAGCATTATTCACAGTGGCCAAGACATGGAAACAACCCAAGTGTCCCTAGATAGAGGACTGGATAAAGAAGAGCTGGTGCATATATACAATGGAACACCACTCAGCCACAAGAAAGGATGACATTGAACTTCTTTTTTTTGCATTTTTCTGAAGCTGGAAACGGGGAGAGACAGTCAGACAGACTCCCGCATGCGCCCGACCGGGATCCACCCGGCACGCCCACCAGGGGCGACGCTCTGCCCACCAGGGGCGACACTCTGCCCCTCTGGGGCATCGCTCTGCCACGACCAGAGCCACTCTAGCGCCTGGGGCAGAGGCCAAGGAGCCATCCCCAGCACCCGGGCCATCTTTGCTCCAATGGAGCCTTGGCTGCGGGAGGGGAAGAGAGAGACAGAGAGGAAGGGGGAGGTGGAGAAGCAAATGGGCGCTTCTCCTATGTGCCCTGGCCGGGAATCAAACCCGGGTCCCCCACACGCCAGGCCGACGCTCTACCGCTGAGCCAACCGGCCAGGGCCACATTGAACTTCTTGATGTGGTCAATGAATTCAGACTTCTTAAGCTTTCTTCTAACAAAGTTCAGATGTTTTCGTTTATTTGATAAATATTCACCGGGCACCGCACTAGTCAGGATTCTCAGGTTCCATGTGACAGACTCTCACTCCAAAATGCCCTAAGTTTGGGGGGGGGGGTTAGCTCACAAAGCTGGTGATCTCGGGGTTGGTGGGTCAGGCTTGGGAGGCCCAGGAGCCCAGTGATGTCAACAGGACTTCACGTCCCTGCATCCCCGGTGTGGGCTTCACGCGCAGGCAGACTCCTCCCCGGCTGTAAAGGTGGTTCCGTTAGCTGTAGACATCTGAACTGTGTTCTGTTTGATCGCGTTATTTCCCGCCGACATCAGAGAAGAGGGTGCCCCCAGCGGCGAGCAGGACAAGCCGGAAAGAGGCAGGTCTGGCTCTGGGACCTCCTGCCCGGTCCGGCCCGCCTGCTGCCCGCAGAGACTCTGATTCTCGATTCCACGCAGCTCTCCCCCAGGGCTCAGTCCACACTTTTCCTGCCTCGCAGAACCCACGTCTTACTGAAAACCGTGATGATCTGGGTGGGGTGTGGGCGGACACAGGACTTCCACCGCATGGCCTGCTGCCTGTCCCAGAATCCCTCCTCTCTGTCCCTGGATTCCATCTTGGATTTCCGCCTCCTGCTGCTG